>NC_140594.1:565044617-565049617 GCF_964204655.1 Triturus cristatus
GGGCTCCCGGGACCGCAGGTGCAAGGGAAGCCTCCCCGGGCCCTCCGGACCCCGCCCCGGGCACCCTGCCACGCGGAAGGACCCAGGACGGAGCCCGGGGCGGGGAGGCCGCCCTCCCCGGGGCCCCCAGGGGCCCGGCCGGAGCACCTGAACCCAGGCGAGCGAGGGGAGGCTCCCCGGCCACGACGGAACCCCGTCCCGGGCCTTTGGCAGTGCCGCAGGCCAGAGGACAGGGCCCGGGGACGGAGACCCCGACCCAGGGCCCGACCGGGCCCCTGGACCCAGCCGGGGCTCCCGGGACCGCAGGCGCAGGGGAAGCCTCCCCGGGCCCTCCGGACACCGCCCCGGGCACCTTGCCACACGGCAGGACCCAGGACGGAGCCCGGGGCGGGGAGGCCGCCCTCCCCGGGGCCCCCAGGGGCCCGGCCGGAGCTCCTGAACCCAGGCGAACGAGGGGAGGCTCCCCGGCCACAACGGAACCCCGTCCCGGGCCTTTGGCAGTGCCGCAGGCCGGGGGACAGGGCCCGGGGACGGAGACCCCGACCCGGGGCCCGGCCGGGCCCCTGGAACCAGCCGGGGCTCCCGGGACCGCAGGCGATGGGGAAGCCTCCCCGGGCCCTCCGGACCGCGCCCCGGGCACCCTGCCACGCGGAAGGACCCAGGACGGAGCCCGGGGCGGGGAGGCCGCCCTCCCCGGGGCCCCCAGGGGCCCGGCCGGAGCACCTGAACCCAGGCGAGCGAGGGCAGGCTCCCCGGCCACGACGGAACCCCGTCCCGGGCCTTTGGCAGTGCCGCAGGCCGGGGGACAGGGCCCGGGGACGGAGACCCCGACCCGGGGCCCGGCCGGGCCCCTGGAACCAGCCGGGGCTCCCGGGACCGCAGGCGATGGGGAAGCCTCCCCGGGCCCTCCGGACCGCGCCCCGGGCACCCTGCCGCGCGGCAGGACCCGAGACGGAGCCCGGGGCGGGGAGGCCGCCCTCCCCGGGGCCCCCAGGGGCCCGGCCGGGGCTCCGGAACCCAGACGAGCGAGGGGAGGCTCCCCGGCCACAACGGAACCCCGTCCCGGGCCTTTGGCAGTGCCGCAGGCTGGGGGACGGGGCCCGGGGCCGGAGACCCCGACCCGGGGCCGGGCCCCTGGACCCAGCCGGGGCTCCGGGGACCGCAGGCGCAGGGGAAGCCTCCCCGGGCCCTCTGGACCCCTCCCCGGGCACCCTGCCACGCGGCAGGACCCGGGACGGAGCCCGGGGTGGGGAGGCCGCCCTCCCCGGGGCCCCCAGGGGCCCGGCCGGAGCTCCGGGACCCAGACGAGCGAGGGGAGGCTCCCCGGCCCCAACGGAACCCCGTCCCGGGCCTTTGGCAGTGCCGCAGGCCGGGGGACTGGGCCCGGGGCCAAAGGCCTCAACCCGGGGCCCGGCCGGGCCCCTGGAACCAGCCGGGGCTCCGGGGACCGCAGGCGCAGGGGAAGCCTCCCGGGGCCCTCCGGACCCCTCCCCGGGCACCCTGCCACGCGGCAGGACCCGGGACGGAGACCGGGGTGGGGAGCCTGCCCTCCCCGGGGCCCCCAGGGGCCCGGCCGGAGCTCCTGAACCCAATGCAGCCACGGGAGGCACCCCGGCCGCAACGGAACCCCGTCCCGGGCCTTTGGCAGTGCCGCAGGCCGGGGGACGGCGCCCGGGGCCGGAGACCCCGACCCGGGGCCCGGCCGGGCCCCTGGACCCAGCCGGGGCTCCGAGGACCGCAGGTGCAGGGGAAGCCTCCCCGGGCCCTCCGGACCCTTCCCCGGGCACCCTGCCACGCGGCAGGACCCGGGACGGAGACCGGGGCGGGGAGGCCGCCCTCCCCGGGGCCCGGCCGGAGCTCCTGAACCCAATCCAGCCACGGGAGGCACCCCGGCCACAACGGAACCCCGTCCCGGGCCTTTGGCGGTGCCGCAGGCCGGGGGACGGCACCCGGGGCCGGAGACCCCGACCCGGGGCCCGGCCGGGCCCCTGGACCCATCCGGGGCTCCCGGGCGCGCAGGGGAAGGCCCTCCGGCCACCCTGCCACACGGCAGGACCCAGTTGCCGGCTGAGGACCGAGAGGGGTCCCAGAGTACCCTGTCCCTAGTAATCCGGAGGAAGGCTACCCCCCGTTCTTGAAACCCGCACGCTCCGAGTGACGGAGGGGACCCTAGGGGCGAACGCACCCGGCCTCCTGGAGCCCCGGCTGGGATCCGAGAGGCAAATGGACCCTCATCGGGACTTCCAGGCCTGGCCCTGCCATCTGGTCGCCCCATTGGAAAGCATTGCGCGCGACCAGATGGCCGAGGGGAAAGGAGCCACCAGGTGGCCGGCAACTGAAAGGACTCCCGCCTGCCCACCCACCAGGGGCTCGGGGTGGGGACTCTGCTTCCCGGCTGGGCCTCAGGCACGGGGAGGACCACCGGAGCTCTCGGGGCCTGGGCGTACCCGGGGGAGGACTGCCCGGGACCCGTGGAGCCCGTCCCTGGGCACTTTGCCATGCCGCGGCCCGGAGGAGGGAAGCCCCGGGGACCTGGGAGGATGTTGCCCGGGCGTAGCCCATCTGGTCCCCGGCAATGAACCGCACAACCCCAGCATGGGTGTTTCGGCATACCCTGCCCCTACTAATCCGGAGGAAGGATACCCTCCTTTCTTGTAACCCGCGCGCTGCGAGTGACGGAGGGGACCCTAGGCGCGGACGCGCCCGGCCTCCTGGAGCCCTGGCTGGGATCCGGGAGGCGAATGGACCCTCATCGGGACTTCCAGGCCGGCCCGGCCATCTGGTCGCCCCATTGGAAAGCATTGCGCGCGACCAGATGGCCGAGGGGAAAGGAGCGACCGGATGGCCGGCAACTGAAAGGGCTCCCGTCTGCCCGAGCCATAGCGGTAGGGCTCCCGCCTGCCCACCCTCACACCAAGGGCTCGGGGGGGGACTCTGCTTCCCGGGTTGGCCTCGGGCACGGGGAGGTCCACCGGAGCTCTCGGGGCCTGGGCGCCCGGGGGAGGACTGCCCGGGACCCGTGGAGCCCGTCCCTGGGCACTTTGCCATGCCGCGGCCCGGAGGAGGGAAGCCCCCGGAGGCCTTGGAGGATGTTGCCCGGGCGTCGCCCATCTGGTCCCCGGCAATGAACCGCACAGCCCCAGCATGGGTGTTCCGGCATACCCTGCCCCTAATAATCCGGAGGAAGGATACCCCCCTTTCTTGTAACCCGCGCGCTGCAAGTGACGGAGGGGACCCTAGGCGCGGACGCGCCCGGCCTCCCGGAGCCCTGGCTGGGATCCGGGAGGCGAATGGACCCTCATCGGGACTTCCAGGCCGGCCCGGCCATCTGGTCGCCCCATTGGAAAGCATTGCGCGCGACCAGATGGCCGAGGGGAAAGGCGCGACCAGGTGGCCGGCAACTGAAAGGGCTCCCGTCTGCCCGAGCCATAGCGGTAGGGTTCCCGCCTGCCCACGCAGGGCTCTGGGCCTGCAGGGCTCCGGGGCTGCAGGGCTCCGGGGCTGCAGGGCTCCGGGGCTGCAGGGCTCCGGGGCTGCAGGGCTCTGGGCCTGCAGGGCTCCGGGGCTGCAGGGCTCCGGGGCTGCAGGGCTCCGGGGCTGCAGGGCTCTGGGGCTGCAGGGCTCTGGGGCTGCAGGGCTCCGGGGCTGCAGGGCTCCGGGGCTGCAGGGCTCCGGGGCTGCAGGGCTCTGGGCCTGCAGGGCTCCGGGGCTGCAGGGCTCCGGGCCTGCAGGGCTCCGGGGCTGCAGGGCCTTGGGCCTGCTAGGGTTCCGGGCCTGCAGGGCTCCAGGGCTCCGTGCTGAAGGGCTCCAGGGTCTGCAGGGCTTTGGGGCTGCAGGCCTCGGGGGACGCCCGGGAGACCCATGGAGCCCGTCCTGGGCACTTTGCCTCGCCGCGGGCTGGAGGAGGAAGCACCCGACGCCCCGGGGAAGTGTCGTCCGGGCTTGGCCCATCTGGTCCCCGCCTGAGAACCGCAATCCCCAGGAGGGGTGTCCCGGCATACCCTGCCCCTACTAATCCGGAGGAAGGCTACCCACCTTTCTTGTAACCCTCGCGCTCCGAGTGACGGAGGGGACCCTAGGCGCGGACGCGCCCGGCCTCCTGGAGCCCTGGCTGGGATCCGCGAGGCGAATGGACCCTCATCGGGACTTCCAGGCCGGCCCGGCCATCTGGTCGCCCCATTGGAAAGCATTGCGCGCGACCAGATGGCCGAGGGAAAGGTGCGACCAGATGGCCGGGACCGGAAGGACTCCCAGCTGCCCACACCGAGCCATAGCGGTAGGGCTCCCGACTGCCCTTGCAGGGCTCCGGGGCTCTGCACCAGGGTCCCTTGTCCCGGGCAGATGGACACTTGGCAGGCCGCAGGACGTGGGATCCCAGGCCCTGACCAAAAATCAGGAGGCCCGGGGCCGGTCCCTGCTTCTCAACACAGCCAGGCTGGGGAGGTCGGGGAGCCTGCCCAAGCACGAGGGACCCGTCCCGGGCACACAGTCCATGAGGTTGTGCGCTCGTTTTCCACAATTTTCTTCAGAATAGTGCGTAGTTGCGCTAGGCAAAGTCCGCCCAGCCCTACTCAGGATGTGCTCTCGTTTTCCACAAATTTTTTTAAAATTCTGCTACGCAAAGTCCGCCCAGCCCTAAGCAAACTCCTACTACGCAGTGGAAAGGACTTAGCCAGCCACCCACCCACCTGGCCCGGTCCCTGCTTCTGATCCCAGCCAGGTCTGGGGAGACTCCCTTCGCCCAATGGACCACGTCACGGGCACCCGGACCCTTACCAGGCCGCAGGACGGGTTCTCACAAACCACACGGTTGTATAGGGGTGGGCAGAAAACTACGCTCCGTCAGCGTAGCAGATAAAGCCAGCCACTCCTGCACACCGGCCCGGTCCCTGCTTCTGATAGCAGCCAGGCCGGAGAGAGCCTCCCTGGGCCCCGGTGGACCCCTGTCTCCAGCACCTAGACCCTCGGCTGTCTTGCAGGACGGGGGTGGCTCACGCACC
>NC_140594.1:565059617-565067117 GCF_964204655.1 Triturus cristatus
CGGGTACCCGGGCCCCCGGGGACCCCGGCGGGCGGGCCCGGGCGCTGCCTTCCCCGTCTCGCCATCGCCGGACCTCACGGAGGTCTGACCCAGCAAACCCGGCGGAAAAAGGACCATCGGGAAGGGGCTGAGAGGCAGGAGCGTACCCGGGCCCCTGGGGGCCCCGGCGGGCGGGCCCCGGGTCTGCCTTCCCCCCTCTCGGGATCGCCGGACCTCACGGAGGTCTGACCCAGCAAACTCGGAGAAAAAGACCCGTCGGGAAGGGGGCTGGGAGGCAGGTGTGCGCACCCGGGCCCCTGGGGGCCCCGCTTCGGGCGGGCCCAGGGGCTGCCTTCCCCCGTCTCGGGATCCACGGACCTCACGGGGCTCCGACCCAGAAAACTCGGAGAGAAAGGACCATCGGGAAGGGGCTGAGAGGCAGGAGCGTACCCGGGCCCCTGGGGGCCCCGGCGGGCGGGCCCCGGGTCTGCCTTCCCCTGATTCAGTATCGCCAAACATCACTTTGGTCTGACTGACCCTCTCCCTAGTAATCCGGAGGAAAATTACCCCCCTTTCTTGTAATCCGTGCGCACGAGGTGACAGAGGGGACCCTAGGCGCGAATGTACCCGACCTCCTGGAGCCCTCGCTGGGATCCGGGAGGCAAATGGACCCTCATCGAGACTTCCAGGCAAGCTCGGCCATCTGGTCGCCCCATAGGAAAGCATTGTGCGCGACCAGATGGCCGAAGGGGCCTGCGCGACCAGATGGCCGAAGGGGCCTGCGCGACCAGATGGCCGAGGGGACGTGCGCGACCAGATGGCCGAGGGGACAGGCGCGACCAGATGGCCCAGGGGAAAGGCAAAAGGGAAGGGGGAGCTTCCCCGGGCCCTCTGGACCCCGCACCCGGGCACCCTGCCGCCGCGGCAGGACCCGGGACGGAGCCCGGGGCGGGGAGGCCGCCCTCACCGGGCCCCCCCCCCCAGGGGCCCGGCCGGGGCTCCGGAACCCAGACGAGCGAGGAGAGGCTCCCCGGCCACAACGGAACCCCGTCCCGGGCCTTTGGCAGTGCCGCAGGCCGGGGGACAGGGCCCGGGGACGGAGACCCCGACCCGGGGCCCGGCCGGGCCCCTGGAACCAGCCGGGGCTCCCGGGACCGCAGGCGATGGGGAAGCCTCCCCGGGCCCTCCGGACCGCGCCCCGGGCACCCTGCCACGCGGAAGGACCCAGGACGGAGCCCGGGGCGGGGAGGCCGCCCTCCCCGGGGCCCCCAGGGGCCCGGCCGGAGCACCTGAACCCAGGCGAGCGAGGGGAGGCTCCCCGGCCACGACGGAACCCCGTCCCGGGCCTTTGGCAGTGCCGCAGGCCGGGGGACAGGGCCCGGGGACGGAGACCCCGACCCGGGGCCCGGCCGGGCCCCTGGAACCAGCCGGGGCTCCCGGGACCGCAGGCGATGGGGAAGCCTCCCCGGGCCCTCCGGACCGCGCCCCGGGCACCCTGCCACGCGGAAGGACCCAGGACGGAGCCCGGGGCGGGGAGGCCGCCCTCCCCGGGGCCCCCAGGGGCCCGGCCGGAGCACCTGAACCCAGGCGAGCGAGGGGAGGCTCCCCGGCCACGACGGAACCCCGTCCCGGGCCTTTGGCAGTGCCGCAGGCCGGGGGACAGGGCCCGGGGACGGAGACCCCGACCCAGGGCCCGACCGGGCCCCTGGACCCAGCCGGGGCTCCCGGGACCGCAGGTGCAAGGGAAGCCTCCCCGGGCCCTCCGGACCCCGCCCCGGGCACCCTGCCACGCGGAAGGACCCAGGACGGAGCCCGGGGCGGGGAGGCCGCCCTCCCCGGGGCCCCCAGGGGCCCGGCCGGAGCTCCTGAACCCAGGCGAACGAGGGGAGGCTCCCCGGCCACAACGGAACCCCGTCCCGGGCCTTTGGCAGTGCCGCAGGCCGGGGGACAGGGCCCGGGGACGGAGACCCCGACCCGGGGCCCGGCCGGGCCCCTGGAACCAGCCGGGGCTCCCGGGACCGCAGGCGATGGGGAAGCCTCCCCGGGCCCTCCGGACCGCGCCCCGGGCACCCTGCCACGCGGAAGGACCCAGGACGGAGCCCGGGGCGGGGAGGCCGCCCTCCCCGGGGCCCCCAGGGGCCCGGCCGGAGCACCTGAACCCAGGCGAGCGAGGGCAGGCTCCCCGGCCACGACGGAACCCCGTCCCGGGCCTTTGGCAGTGCCGCAGGCCGGGGGACAGGGCCCGGGGACGGAGACCCCGACCCGGGGCCCGGCCGGGCCCCTGGAACCAGCCGGGGCTCCCGGGACCGCAGGCGATGGGGAAGCCTCCCCGGGCCCTCCGGACCGCGCCCCGGGCACCCTGCCGCGCGGCAGGACCCGGGACGGAGCCCGGGGCGGGGAGGCCGCCCTCCCCGGGGCCCCCAGGGGCCCGGCCGGGGCTCCGGAACCCAGACGAGCGAGGGGAGGCTCCCCGGCCACAACGGAACCCCGTCCCGGGCCTTTGGCAGTGCCGCAGGCTGGGGGACGGGGCCCGGGGCCGGAGACCCCGACCCGGGGCCCGGCCGGGCCCCTGGACCCAGCCGGGGCTCCGGGGACCGCAGGCGCAGGGGAAGCCTCCCCGGGCCCTCTGGACCCCTCCCCGGGCACCCTGCCACGCGGCAGGACCCGGGACGGAGCCCGGGGTGGGGAGGCCGCCCTCCCCGGGGCCCCCAGGGGCCCGGCCGGAGCTCCGGGACCCAGACGAGCGAGGGGAGGCTCCCCGGCCCCAACGGAACCCCGTCCCGGGCCTTTGGCAGTGCCGCAGGCCGGGGGACTGGGCCCGGGGCCAAAGGCCTCAACCCGGGGCCCGGCCGGGCCCCTGGAACCAGCCGGGGCTCCGGGGACCGCAGGCGCAGGGGAAGCCTCCCGGGGCCCTCCGGACCCCTCCCCGGGCACCCTGCCACGCGGCAGGACCCGGGACGGAGACCGGGGTGGGGAGCCTGCCCTCCCCGGGGCCCCCAGGGGCCCGGCCGGAGCTCCTGAACCCAATGCAGCCACGGGAGGCACCCCGGCCGCAACGGAACCCCGTCCCGGGCCTTTGGCAGTGCCGCAGGCCGGGGGACGGCGCCCGGGGCCGGAGACCCCGACCCGGGGCCCGGCCGGGCCCCTGGACCCAGCCGGGGCTCCGAGGACCGCAGGTGCAGGGGAAGCCTCCCCGGGCCCTCCGGACCCTTCCCCGGGCACCCTGCCACGCGGCAGGACCCGGGACGGAGACCGGGGCGGGGAGGCCGCCCTCCCCGGGGCCCGGCCGGAGCTCCTGAACCCAATCCAGCCACGGGAGGCACCCCGGCCACAACGGAACCCCGTCCCGGGCCTTTGGCGGTGCCGCAGGCCGGGGGACGGCACCCGGGGCCGGAGACCCCGACCCAGGGCCCGGCCGGGCCCCTGGACCCATCCGGGGCTCCCGGGCGCGCAGGGGAAGGCCCTCCGGCCACCCTGCCACACGGCAGGACCCAGTTGCCGGCTGAGGACCGAGAGGGGTCCCAGAGTACCCTGTCCCTAGTAATCCGGAGGAAGGCTACCCCCCGTTCTTGAAACCCGCACGCTCCGAGTGACGGAGGGGACCCTAGGGGCGAACGCACCCGGCCTCCTGGAGCCCCGGCTGGGATCCGAGAGGCAAATGGACCCTCATCGGGACTTCCAGGCCTGGCCCTGCCATCTGGTCGCCCCATTGGAAAGCATTGCGCGCGACCAGATGGCCGAGGGGAAAGGAGCCACCAGGTGGCCGGCAACTGAAAGGACTCCCGCCTGCCCACCCACCAGGGGCTCGGGGTGGGGACTCTGCTTCCCGGCTGGGCCTCAGGCACGGGGAGGACCACCGGAGCTCTCGGGGCCTGGGCGTACCCGGGGGAGGACTGCCCGGGACCCGTGGAGCCCGTCCCTGGGCACTTTGCCATGCCGCGGCCCGGAGGAGGGAAGCCCCGGGGACCTGGGAGGATGTTGCCCGGGCGTAGCCCATCTGGTCCCCGGCAATGAACCGCACAACCCCAGCATGGGTGTTTCGGCATACCCTGCCCCTACTAATCCGGAGGAAGGATACCCTCCTTTCTTGTAACCCGCGCGCTGCGAGTGACGGAGGGGACCCTAGGCGCGGACGCGCCCGGCCTCCTGGAGCCCTGGCTGGGATCCGGGAGGCGAATGGACCCTCATCGGGACTTCCAGGCCGGCCCGGCCATCTGGTCGCCCCATTGGAAAGCATTGCGCGCGATCAGATGGCCGAGGGGAAAGGAGCGACCGGATGGCCGGCAACTGAAAGGGCTCCCGTCTGCCCGAGCCATAGCGGTAGGGCTCCCGCCTGCCCACCCTCACACCAAGGGCTCGGGGGGGGACTCTGCTTCCCGGGTTGGCCTCGGGCACGGGGAGGTCCACCGGAGCTCTCGGGGCCTGGGCGCCCGGGGGAGGACTGCCCGGGACCCGTGGAGCCCGTCCCTGGGCACTTTGCCATGCCGCGGCCCGGAGGAGGGAAGCCCCCGGAGGCCTTGGAGGATGTTGCCCGGGCGTCGCCCATCTGGTCCCCGGCAATGAACCGCACAGCCCCAGCATGGGTGTTCCGGCATACCCTGCCCCTAATAATCCGGAGGAAGGATACCCCCCTTTCTTGTAACCCGCGCGCTGCAAGTGACGGAGGGGACCCTAGGCGCGGACGCGCCCGGCCTCCCGGAGCCCTGGCTGGGATCCGGGAGGCGAATGGACCCTCATCGGGACTTCCAGGCCGGCCCGGCCATCTGGTCGCCCCATTGGAAAGCATTGCGCGCGACCAGATGGCCGAGGGGAAAGGCGCGACCAGGTGGCCGGCAACTGAAAGGGCTCCCGTCTGCCCGAGCCATAGCGGTAGGGTTCCCGCCTGCCCACGCAGGGCTCCGTGGCTGCAGGGCTCTGGGCCTGCAGGGCTCCGGGGCTGCAGGGCTCCGGGGCTGCAGGGCTCCGGGGCTGCAGGGCTCTGGGCCTGCAGGGCTCTGGGCCTGCAGGGCTCCGGGGCTGCAGGGCTCCGGGGCTGCAGGGCTCTGGGGCTGCAGGGCTCCGGGGCTGCAGGGCTCCGGGGCTGCAGGGCTCCGGGGCTGCAGGGCTCTGGGCCTGCAGGGCTCCGGGGCTGCAGGGCTCCGGGCCTGCAGGGCTCCGGGGCTGCAGGGCCTTGGGCCTGCTAGGGTTCCGGGCCTGCAGGGCTCCAGGGCTCCGTGCTGAAGGGCTCCAGGGTCTGCAGGGCTTTGGGGCTGCAGGCCTCGGGGGACGCCCGGGAGACCCATGGAGCCCGTCCTGGGCACTTTGCCTCGCCGCGGGCTGGAGGAGGAAGCACCCGACGCCCCGGGGAAGTGTCGTCCGGGCTTGGCCCATCTGGTCCCCGCCTGAGAACCGCAATCCCCAGGAGGGGTGTCCCGGCATACCCTGCCCCTACTAATCCGGAGGAAGGCTACCCACCTTTCTTGTAACCCTCGCGCTCCGAGTGACGGAGGGGACCCTAGGCGCGGACGCGCCCGGCCTCCTGGAGCCCTGGCTGGGATCCGCGAGGCGAATGGACCCTCATCGGGACTTCCAGGCCGGCCCGGCCATCTGGTCGCCCCATTGGAAAGCATTGCGCGCGACCAGATGGCCGAGGGAAAGGTGCGACCAGATGGCCGGGACCGGAAGGACTCCCAGCTGCCCACACCGAGCCATAGCGGTAGGGCTCCCGACTGCCCTTGCAGGGCTCCGGGGCTCTGCACCAGGGTCCCTTGTCCCGGGCAGATGGACACTTGGCAGGCCGCAGGACGTGGGATCCCAGGCCCTGACCAAAAATCAGGAGGCCCGGGGCCGGTCCCTGCTTCTCAACACAGCCAGGCTGGGGAGGTCGGGGAGCCTGCCCAAGCACGAGGGACCCGTCCCGGGCACACAGTCCATGAGGTTGTGCGCTCGTTTTCCACAATTTTCTTCAGAATAGTGCGTAGTTGCGCTAGGCAAAGTCCGCCCAGCCCTACTCAGGATGTGCTCTCGTTTTCCACAAATTTTTTTAAAATTCTGCTACGCAAAGTCCGCCCAGCCCTAAGCAAACTCCTACTACGCAGTGGAAAGGACTTAGCCAGCCACCCACCCACCTGGCCCGGTCCCTGCTTCTGATCCCAGCCAGGTCTGGGGAGACTCCCTTCGCCCAATGGACCACGTCACGGGCACCCGGACCCTTACCAGGCCGCAGGACGGGTTCTCACAAACCACACGGTTGTATAGGGGTGGGCAGAAAACTACGCTCCGTCAGCGTAGCAGATAAAGCCAGCCACTCCTGCACACCGGCCCGGTCCCTGCTTCTGATAGCAGCCAGGCCGGAGAGAGCCTCCCTGGGCCCCGGTGGACCCCTGTCTCCAGCACCTAGACCCTCGGCTGTCTTGCAGGACGGGGGTGGCTCACGCACCCCGGGGCCCGCCGGACGGTGCAAGAGCCCCGGGCCCGGTCCCAGCTTCAGAACCCTAGCCAGGCCGGGGAGAAACTCCCTGGGCCCCGGTGGACACCCTTCCCCAGCGCATGGACCCTCGGCTGGCTTGCAGGACGGGGGGCTCCCGCTCCCTGGGACACTGGGACGGAGCACAAGCCCCGGACCCGGGCCCAGCTTCCGAACCCCAGCCAGGCCAGGGAGAGCCTCCCCGGGCCCTGGTGGACACCCTGTCCCCAGCGCCCGGACCCTCGGCTGGCTGGCGGGACAGGGGGCTCCCGCACCCCGGGAACGGAGCTCCAGCACCGGGCCCGGGACCAGCTTCCGGACCCCCAGCCAGGCCGGGGAGAGCCTCCCCGGGCCCCGGTGCACACCCGTCCCCAGCGCCCGGACCCTCGGCTGGCTTGCGGGACAGGGGGCTCCCGTACCCCAGGATGGAGCTCCAGCACCGGGCCCAGCTTCCGGACCCCCAGCCAGGCCGGGGAGAGCCTCCCCGGGCCCCGGTGGACACCCGGTCCCAGCGCCCAGACCCTCGGCTGGCTTGCGGGACAGGGGGCTCCCGCACCCCGGGAACGGAGCTCCAGCACCGGGCCCAGCTCCCGGACCTCCAGCCAGGCCCAGGGAGAGACTCCCAGGGACCCGGTGGACACCCTGTCCCCAGCGCCCTGACCCTCGGCTGGCTTGCGGGACAGGGGGCTCCCGCACCCCGGGAACGGAGCCGCACCCTGGGACGGAGCTCCAGCACCGGGCCCAGCTTCCGAACCCCCAGCCAGGCCGGGGAGAGCCTCCCCGGGCCCCGGTGGACCCTCTCTTCCCTAGCGCCCGTACCCTCAGCTGGTTCGCAGGACGGGGGGGCTCCCGGGCTCTGGGACGGAGCCGCACCCTGGGACGGAGCTCCAACCCCGGGCCCAGCTTCCGGACCTCCAGCCAGGCCAGGGACAGCCTCCCCGGGCCCCCGGTGGACCCCCTGTCCCCAGCGACCGGACCCTCGGCTGGCTTGCGGGACAGGGGGCTCCCGCACCCCGGGAACGGAGCTCCAGCACCGGGCCCAGCTCCCGGACCTCCAGCCAGGCCCGGGGAAAGAC
>NC_140594.1:565077117-565084617 GCF_964204655.1 Triturus cristatus
CGACCCAGAAAACTCGGAGAGAAAGGACCATCGGGAAGGGGCTGAGAGGCAGGAGCGTACCCGGGCCCCTGGGGGCCCCGGCGGGCGGGCCCCGGGTCTGCCTTCCCCTGATTCAGTATCGCCAAACATCACTTTGGTCTGACTGACCCTCTCCCTAGTAATCCGGAGGAAAATTACCCCCCTTTCTTGTAATCCGTGCGCACGAGGTGACAGAGGGGACCCTAGGCGCGAATGTACCCGACCTCCTGGAGCCCTCGCTGGGATCCGGGAGGCAAATGGACCCTCATCGAGACTTCCAGGCAAGCTCGGCCATCTGGTCGCCCCATAGGAAAGCATTGTGCGCGACCAGATGGCCGAAGGGGCCTGCGCGACCAGATGGCCGAAGGGGCCTGCGCGACCAGATGGCCGAGGGGACGTGCGCGACCAGATGGCCGAGGGGACAGGCGCGACCAGATGGCCCAGGGGAAAGGCAAAAGGGAAGGGGGAGCTTCCCCGGGCCCTCTGGACCCCGCACCCGGGCACCCTGCCGCCGCGGCAGGACCCGGGACGGAGCCCGGGGCGGGGAGGCCGCCCTCACCGGGCCCCCCCCCCCAGGGGCCCGGCCGGGGCTCCGGAACCCAGACGAGCGAGGAGAGGCTCCCCGGCCACAACGGAACCCCGTCCCGGGCCTTTGGCAGTGCCGCAGGCCGGGGGACAGGGCCCGGGGACGGAGACCCCGACCCGGGGCCCGGCCGGGCCCCTGGAACCAGCCGGGGCTCCCGGGACCGCAGGCGATGGGGAAGCCTCCCCGGGCCCTCCGGACCGCGCCCCGGGCACCCTGCCACGCGGAAGGACCCAGGACGGAGCCCGGGGCGGGGAGGCCGCCCTCCCCGGGGCCCCCAGGGGCCCGGCCGGAGCACCTGAACCCAGGCGAGCGAGGGGAGGCTCCCCGGCCACGACGGAACCCCGTCCCGGGCCTTTGGCAGTGCCGCAGGCCGGGGGACAGGGCCCGGGGACGGAGACCCCGACCCGGGGCCCGGCCGGGCCCCTGGAACCAGCCGGGGCTCCCGGGACCGCAGGCGATGGGGAAGCCTCCCCGGGCCCTCCGGACCGCGCCCCGGGCACCCTGCCACGCGGAAGGACCCAGGACGGAGCCCGGGGCGGGGAGGCCGCCCTCCCCGGGGCCCCCAGGGGCCCGGCCGGAGCACCTGAACCCAGGCGAGCGAGGGGAGGCTCCCCGGCCACGACGGAACCCCGTCCCGGGCCTTTGGCAGTGCCGCAGGCCGGGGGACAGGGCCCGGGGACGGAGACCCCGACCCAGGGCCCGACCGGGCCCCTGGACCCAGCCGGGGCTCCCGGGACCGCAGGTGCAAGGGAAGCCTCCCCGGGCCCTCCGGACCCCGCCCCGGGCACCCTGCCACGCGGAAGGACCCAGGACGGAGCCCGGGGCGGGGAGGCCGCCCTCCCCGGGGCCCCCAGGGGCCCGGCCGGAGCTCCTGAACCCAGGCGAACGAGGGGAGGCTCCCCGGCCACAACGGAACCCCGTCCCGGGCCTTTGGCAGTGCCGCAGGCCGGGGGACAGGGCCCGGGGACGGAGACCCCGACCCGGGGCCCGGCCGGGCCCCTGGAACCAGCCGGGGCTCCCGGGACCGCAGGCGATGGGGAAGCCTCCCCGGGCCCTCCGGACCGCGCCCCGGGCACCCTGCCACGCGGAAGGACCCAGGACGGAGCCCGGGGCGGGGAGGCCGCCCTCCCCGGGGCCCCCAGGGGCCCGGCCGGAGCACCTGAACCCAGGCGAGCGAGGGCAGGCTCCCCGGCCACGACGGAACCCCGTCCCGGGCCTTTGGCAGTGCCGCAGGCCGGGGGACAGGGCCCGGGGACGGAGACCCCGACCCGGGGCCCGGCCGGGCCCCTGGAACCAGCCGGGGCTCCCGGGACCGCAGGCGATGGGGAAGCCTCCCCGGGCCCTCCGGACCGCGCCCCGGGCACCCTGCCGCGCGGCAGGACCCGGGACGGAGCCCGGGGCGGGGAGGCCGCCCTCCCCGGGGCCCCCAGGGGCCCGGCCGGGGCTCCGGAACCCAGACGAGCGAGGGGAGGCTCCCCGGCCACAACGGAACCCCGTCCCGGGCCTTTGGCAGTGCCGCAGGCTGGGGGACGGGGCCCGGGGCCGGAGACCCCGACCCGGGGCCCGGCCGGGCCCCTGGACCCAGCCGGGGCTCCGGGGACCGCAGGCGCAGGGGAAGCCTCCCCGGGCCCTCTGGACCCCTCCCCGGGCACCCTGCCACGCGGCAGGACCCGGGACGGAGCCCGGGGTGGGGAGGCCGCCCTCCCCGGGGCCCCCAGGGGCCCGGCCGGAGCTCCGGGACCCAGACGAGCGAGGGGAGGCTCCCCGGCCCCAACGGAACCCCGTCCCGGGCCTTTGGCAGTGCCGCAGGCCGGGGGACTGGGCCCGGGGCCAAAGGCCTCAACCCGGGGCCCGGCCGGGCCCCTGGAACCAGCCGGGGCTCCGGGGACCGCAGGCGCAGGGGAAGCCTCCCGGGGCCCTCCGGACCCCTCCCCGGGCACCCTGCCACGCGGCAGGACCCGGGACGGAGACCGGGGTGGGGAGCCTGCCCTCCCCGGGGCCCCCAGGGGCCCGGCCGGAGCTCCTGAACCCAATGCAGCCACGGGAGGCACCCCGGCCGCAACGGAACCCCGTCCCGGGCCTTTGGCAGTGCCGCAGGCCGGGGGACGGCGCCCGGGGCCGGAGACCCCGACCCGGGGCCCGGCCGGGCCCCTGGACCCAGCCGGGGCTCCGAGGACCGCAGGTGCAGGGGAAGCCTCCCCGGGCCCTCCGGACCCTTCCCCGGGCACCCTGCCACGCGGCAGGACCCGGGACGGAGACCGGGGCGGGGAGGCCGCCCTCCCCGGGGCCCGGCCGGAGCTCCTGAACCCAATCCAGCCACGGGAGGCACCCCGGCCACAACGGAACCCCGTCCCGGGCCTTTGGCGGTGCCGCAGGCCGGGGGACGGCACCCGGGGCCGGAGACCCCGACCCAGGGCCCGGCCGGGCCCCTGGACCCATCCGGGGCTCCCGGGCGCGCAGGGGAAGGCCCTCCGGCCACCCTGCCACACGGCAGGACCCAGTTGCCGGCTGAGGACCGAGAGGGGTCCCAGAGTACCCTGTCCCTAGTAATCCGGAGGAAGGCTACCCCCCGTTCTTGAAACCCGCACGCTCCGAGTGACGGAGGGGACCCTAGGGGCGAACGCACCCGGCCTCCTGGAGCCCCGGCTGGGATCCGAGAGGCAAATGGACCCTCATCGGGACTTCCAGGCCTGGCCCTGCCATCTGGTCGCCCCATTGGAAAGCATTGCGCGCGACCAGATGGCCGAGGGGAAAGGAGCCACCAGGTGGCCGGCAACTGAAAGGACTCCCGCCTGCCCACCCACCAGGGGCTCGGGGTGGGGACTCTGCTTCCCGGCTGGGCCTCAGGCACGGGGAGGACCACCGGAGCTCTCGGGGCCTGGGCGTACCCGGGGGAGGACTGCCCGGGACCCGTGGAGCCCGTCCCTGGGCACTTTGCCATGCCGCGGCCCGGAGGAGGGAAGCCCCGGGGACCTGGGAGGATGTTGCCCGGGCGTAGCCCATCTGGTCCCCGGCAATGAACCGCACAACCCCAGCATGGGTGTTTCGGCATACCCTGCCCCTACTAATCCGGAGGAAGGATACCCTCCTTTCTTGTAACCCGCGCGCTGCGAGTGACGGAGGGGACCCTAGGCGCGGACGCGCCCGGCCTCCTGGAGCCCTGGCTGGGATCCGGGAGGCGAATGGACCCTCATCGGGACTTCCAGGCCGGCCCGGCCATCTGGTCGCCCCATTGGAAAGCATTGCGCGCGATCAGATGGCCGAGGGGAAAGGAGCGACCGGATGGCCGGCAACTGAAAGGGCTCCCGTCTGCCCGAGCCATAGCGGTAGGGCTCCCGCCTGCCCACCCTCACACCAAGGGCTCGGGGGGGGACTCTGCTTCCCGGGTTGGCCTCGGGCACGGGGAGGTCCACCGGAGCTCTCGGGGCCTGGGCGCCCGGGGGAGGACTGCCCGGGACCCGTGGAGCCCGTCCCTGGGCACTTTGCCATGCCGCGGCCCGGAGGAGGGAAGCCCCCGGAGGCCTTGGAGGATGTTGCCCGGGCGTCGCCCATCTGGTCCCCGGCAATGAACCGCACAGCCCCAGCATGGGTGTTCCGGCATACCCTGCCCCTAATAATCCGGAGGAAGGATACCCCCCTTTCTTGTAACCCGCGCGCTGCAAGTGACGGAGGGGACCCTAGGCGCGGACGCGCCCGGCCTCCCGGAGCCCTGGCTGGGATCCGGGAGGCGAATGGACCCTCATCGGGACTTCCAGGCCGGCCCGGCCATCTGGTCGCCCCATTGGAAAGCATTGCGCGCGACCAGATGGCCGAGGGGAAAGGCGCGACCAGGTGGCCGGCAACTGAAAGGGCTCCCGTCTGCCCGAGCCATAGCGGTAGGGTTCCCGCCTGCCCACGCAGGGCTCCGTGGCTGCAGGGCTCTGGGCCTGCAGGGCTCCGGGGCTGCAGGGCTCCGGGGCTGCAGGGCTCCGGGGCTGCAGGGCTCTGGGCCTGCAGGGCTCTGGGCCTGCAGGGCTCCGGGGCTGCAGGGCTCCGGGGCTGCAGGGCTCTGGGGCTGCAGGGCTCCGGGGCTGCAGGGCTCCGGGGCTGCAGGGCTCCGGGGCTGCAGGGCTCTGGGCCTGCAGGGCTCCGGGGCTGCAGGGCTCCGGGCCTGCAGGGCTCCGGGGCTGCAGGGCCTTGGGCCTGCTAGGGTTCCGGGCCTGCAGGGCTCCAGGGCTCCGTGCTGAAGGGCTCCAGGGTCTGCAGGGCTTTGGGGCTGCAGGCCTCGGGGGACGCCCGGGAGACCCATGGAGCCCGTCCTGGGCACTTTGCCTCGCCGCGGGCTGGAGGAGGAAGCACCCGACGCCCCGGGGAAGTGTCGTCCGGGCTTGGCCCATCTGGTCCCCGCCTGAGAACCGCAATCCCCAGGAGGGGTGTCCCGGCATACCCTGCCCCTACTAATCCGGAGGAAGGCTACCCACCTTTCTTGTAACCCTCGCGCTCCGAGTGACGGAGGGGACCCTAGGCGCGGACGCGCCCGGCCTCCTGGAGCCCTGGCTGGGATCCGCGAGGCGAATGGACCCTCATCGGGACTTCCAGGCCGGCCCGGCCATCTGGTCGCCCCATTGGAAAGCATTGCGCGCGACCAGATGGCCGAGGGAAAGGTGCGACCAGATGGCCGGGACCGGAAGGACTCCCAGCTGCCCACACCGAGCCATAGCGGTAGGGCTCCCGACTGCCCTTGCAGGGCTCCGGGGCTCTGCACCAGGGTCCCTTGTCCCGGGCAGATGGACACTTGGCAGGCCGCAGGACGTGGGATCCCAGGCCCTGACCAAAAATCAGGAGGCCCGGGGCCGGTCCCTGCTTCTCAACACAGCCAGGCTGGGGAGGTCGGGGAGCCTGCCCAAGCACGAGGGACCCGTCCCGGGCACACAGTCCATGAGGTTGTGCGCTCGTTTTCCACAATTTTCTTCAGAATAGTGCGTAGTTGCGCTAGGCAAAGTCCGCCCAGCCCTACTCAGGATGTGCTCTCGTTTTCCACAAATTTTTTTAAAATTCTGCTACGCAAAGTCCGCCCAGCCCTAAGCAAACTCCTACTACGCAGTGGAAAGGACTTAGCCAGCCACCCACCCACCTGGCCCGGTCCCTGCTTCTGATCCCAGCCAGGTCTGGGGAGACTCCCTTCGCCCAATGGACCACGTCACGGGCACCCGGACCCTTACCAGGCCGCAGGACGGGTTCTCACAAACCACACGGTTGTATAGGGGTGGGCAGAAAACTACGCTCCGTCAGCGTAGCAGATAAAGCCAGCCACTCCTGCACACCGGCCCGGTCCCTGCTTCTGATAGCAGCCAGGCCGGAGAGAGCCTCCCTGGGCCCCGGTGGACCCCTGTCTCCAGCACCTAGACCCTCGGCTGTCTTGCAGGACGGGGGTGGCTCACGCACCCCGGGGCCCGCCGGACGGTGCAAGAGCCCCGGGCCCGGTCCCAGCTTCAGAACCCTAGCCAGGCCGGGGAGAAACTCCCTGGGCCCCGGTGGACACCCTTCCCCAGCGCATGGACCCTCGGCTGGCTTGCAGGACGGGGGGCTCCCGCTCCCTGGGACACTGGGACGGAGCACAAGCCCCGGACCCGGGCCCAGCTTCCGAACCCCAGCCAGGCCAGGGAGAGCCTCCCCGGGCCCTGGTGGACACCCTGTCCCCAGCGCCCGGACCCTCGGCTGGCTGGCGGGACAGGGGGCTCCCGCACCCCGGGAACGGAGCTCCAGCACCGGGCCCGGGACCAGCTTCCGGACCCCCAGCCAGGCCGGGGAGAGCCTCCCCGGGCCCCGGTGCACACCCGTCCCCAGCGCCCGGACCCTCGGCTGGCTTGCGGGACAGGGGGCTCCCGTACCCCAGGATGGAGCTCCAGCACCGGGCCCAGCTTCCGGACCCCCAGCCAGGCCGGGGAGAGCCTCCCCGGGCCCCGGTGGACACCCGGTCCCAGCGCCCAGACCCTCGGCTGGCTTGCGGGACAGGGGGCTCCCGCACCCCGGGAACGGAGCTCCAGCACCGGGCCCAGCTCCCGGACCTCCAGCCAGGCCCAGGGAGAGACTCCCAGGGACCCGGTGGACACCCTGTCCCCAGCGCCCTGACCCTCGGCTGGCTTGCGGGACAGGGGGCTCCCGCACCCCGGGAACGGAGCCGCACCCTGGGACGGAGCTCCAGCACCGGGCCCAGCTTCCGAACCCCCAGCCAGGCCGGGGAGAGCCTCCCCGGGCCCCGGTGGACCCTCTCTTCCCTAGCGCCCGTACCCTCAGCTGGTTCGCAGGACGGGGGGGCTCCCGGGCTCTGGGACGGAGCCGCACCCTGGGACGGAGCTCCAACCCCGGGCCCAGCTTCCGGACCTCCAGCCAGGCCAGGGACAGCCTCCCCGGGCCCCCGGTGGACCCCCTGTCCCCAGCGACCGGACCCTCGGCTGGCTTGCGGGACAGGGGGCTCCCGCACCCCGGGAACGGAGCTCCAGCACCGGGCCCAGCTCCCGGACCTCCAGCCAGGCCCGGGGAAAGACTCCCAGGGACCCGGTGGACACCCTGTCCCCAGCGCCCGGACCCTCGGCTGGCTTGCGGGACAGGGGGCTCCCGCACCCCGGGAACGGAGCTCCAGCACCGGGCCCAGCTCCCGGACCTCCAGCCAGGCCCAGGGAGAGACTCCCAGGGACCCGGTGGACACCCTGTCCCCAGCGCCCTGACCCTCGGCTGGCTTGCGGGACAGGGGGCTCCCGCACCCCGGGAACGGAGCCGCACCCTGGGACGGAGCTCCAGCACCGGGCCCAGCTTCCGAACCCCCAGCCAGGCCGGGGAGAGCCTCCCCGGGCCCCGGTGGACCCTCTCTTCCCTAGCGCCCGTACCCTCAGCTGGTTCGCAGGACGGGGGGGCTC
>NC_140594.1:565094617-565099617 GCF_964204655.1 Triturus cristatus
ACCAGATGGCCGAAGGGGCCTGCGCGACCAGATGGCCGAGGGGACGTGCGCGACCAGATGGCCGAGGGGACAGGCGCGACCAGATGGCCCAGGGGAAAGGCAAAAGGGAAGGGGGAGCTTCCCCGGGCCCTCTGGACCCCGCACCCGGGCACCCTGCCGCCGCGGCAGGACCCGGGACGGAGCCCGGGGCGGGGAGGCCGCCCTCACCGGGCCCCCCCCCCCAGGGGCCCGGCCGGGGCTCCGGAACCCAGACGAGCGAGGAGAGGCTCCCCGGCCACAACGGAACCCCGTCCCGGGCCTTTGGCAGTGCCGCAGGCCGGGGGACAGGGCCCGGGGACGGAGACCCCGACCCGGGGCCCGGCCGGGCCCCTGGAACCAGCCGGGGCTCCCGGGACCGCAGGCGATGGGGAAGCCTCCCCGGGCCCTCCGGACCGCGCCCCGGGCACCCTGCCACGCGGAAGGACCCAGGACGGAGCCCGGGGCGGGGAGGCCGCCCTCCCCGGGGCCCCCAGGGGCCCGGCCGGAGCACCTGAACCCAGGCGAGCGAGGGGAGGCTCCCCGGCCACGACGGAACCCCGTCCCGGGCCTTTGGCAGTGCCGCAGGCCGGGGGACAGGGCCCGGGGACGGAGACCCCGACCCGGGGCCCGGCCGGGCCCCTGGAACCAGCCGGGGCTCCCGGGACCGCAGGCGATGGGGAAGCCTCCCCGGGCCCTCCGGACCGCGCCCCGGGCACCCTGCCACGCGGAAGGACCCAGGACGGAGCCCGGGGCGGGGAGGCCGCCCTCCCCGGGGCCCCCAGGGGCCCGGCCGGAGCACCTGAACCCAGGCGAGCGAGGGGAGGCTCCCCGGCCACGACGGAACCCCGTCCCGGGCCTTTGGCAGTGCCGCAGGCCGGGGGACAGGGCCCGGGGACGGAGACCCCGACCCAGGGCCCGACCGGGCCCCTGGACCCAGCCGGGGCTCCCGGGACCGCAGGTGCAAGGGAAGCCTCCCCGGGCCCTCCGGACCCCGCCCCGGGCACCCTGCCACGCGGAAGGACCCAGGACGGAGCCCGGGGCGGGGAGGCCGCCCTCCCCGGGGCCCCCAGGGGCCCGGCCGGAGCTCCTGAACCCAGGCGAACGAGGGGAGGCTCCCCGGCCACAACGGAACCCCGTCCCGGGCCTTTGGCAGTGCCGCAGGCCGGGGGACAGGGCCCGGGGACGGAGACCCCGACCCGGGGCCCGGCCGGGCCCCTGGAACCAGCCGGGGCTCCCGGGACCGCAGGCGATGGGGAAGCCTCCCCGGGCCCTCCGGACCGCGCCCCGGGCACCCTGCCACGCGGAAGGACCCAGGACGGAGCCCGGGGCGGGGAGGCCGCCCTCCCCGGGGCCCCCAGGGGCCCGGCCGGAGCACCTGAACCCAGGCGAGCGAGGGCAGGCTCCCCGGCCACGACGGAACCCCGTCCCGGGCCTTTGGCAGTGCCGCAGGCCGGGGGACAGGGCCCGGGGACGGAGACCCCGACCCGGGGCCCGGCCGGGCCCCTGGAACCAGCCGGGGCTCCCGGGACCGCAGGCGATGGGGAAGCCTCCCCGGGCCCTCCGGACCGCGCCCCGGGCACCCTGCCGCGCGGCAGGACCCGGGACGGAGCCCGGGGCGGGGAGGCCGCCCTCCCCGGGGCCCCCAGGGGCCCGGCCGGGGCTCCGGAACCCAGACGAGCGAGGGGAGGCTCCCCGGCCACAACGGAACCCCGTCCCGGGCCTTTGGCAGTGCCGCAGGCTGGGGGACGGGGCCCGGGGCCGGAGACCCCGACCCGGGGCCCGGCCGGGCCCCTGGACCCAGCCGGGGCTCCGGGGACCGCAGGCGCAGGGGAAGCCTCCCCGGGCCCTCTGGACCCCTCCCCGGGCACCCTGCCACGCGGCAGGACCCGGGACGGAGCCCGGGGTGGGGAGGCCGCCCTCCCCGGGGCCCCCAGGGGCCCGGCCGGAGCTCCGGGACCCAGACGAGCGAGGGGAGGCTCCCCGGCCCCAACGGAACCCCGTCCCGGGCCTTTGGCAGTGCCGCAGGCCGGGGGACTGGGCCCGGGGCCAAAGGCCTCAACCCGGGGCCCGGCCGGGCCCCTGGAACCAGCCGGGGCTCCGGGGACCGCAGGCGCAGGGGAAGCCTCCCGGGGCCCTCCGGACCCCTCCCCGGGCACCCTGCCACGCGGCAGGACCCGGGACGGAGACCGGGGTGGGGAGCCTGCCCTCCCCGGGGCCCCCAGGGGCCCGGCCGGAGCTCCTGAACCCAATGCAGCCACGGGAGGCACCCCGGCCGCAACGGAACCCCGTCCCGGGCCTTTGGCAGTGCCGCAGGCCGGGGGACGGCGCCCGGGGCCGGAGACCCCGACCCGGGGCCCGGCCGGGCCCCTGGACCCAGCCGGGGCTCCGAGGACCGCAGGTGCAGGGGAAGCCTCCCCGGGCCCTCCGGACCCTTCCCCGGGCACCCTGCCACGCGGCAGGACCCGGGACGGAGACCGGGGCGGGGAGGCCGCCCTCCCCGGGGCCCGGCCGGAGCTCCTGAACCCAATCCAGCCACGGGAGGCACCCCGGCCACAACGGAACCCCGTCCCGGGCCTTTGGCGGTGCCGCAGGCCGGGGGACGGCACCCGGGGCCGGAGACCCCGACCCAGGGCCCGGCCGGGCCCCTGGACCCATCCGGGGCTCCCGGGCGCGCAGGGGAAGGCCCTCCGGCCACCCTGCCACACGGCAGGACCCAGTTGCCGGCTGAGGACCGAGAGGGGTCCCAGAGTACCCTGTCCCTAGTAATCCGGAGGAAGGCTACCCCCCGTTCTTGAAACCCGCACGCTCCGAGTGACGGAGGGGACCCTAGGGGCGAACGCACCCGGCCTCCTGGAGCCCCGGCTGGGATCCGAGAGGCAAATGGACCCTCATCGGGACTTCCAGGCCTGGCCCTGCCATCTGGTCGCCCCATTGGAAAGCATTGCGCGCGACCAGATGGCCGAGGGGAAAGGAGCCACCAGGTGGCCGGCAACTGAAAGGACTCCCGCCTGCCCACCCACCAGGGGCTCGGGGTGGGGACTCTGCTTCCCGGCTGGGCCTCAGGCACGGGGAGGACCACCGGAGCTCTCGGGGCCTGGGCGTACCCGGGGGAGGACTGCCCGGGACCCGTGGAGCCCGTCCCTGGGCACTTTGCCATGCCGCGGCCCGGAGGAGGGAAGCCCCGGGGACCTGGGAGGATGTTGCCCGGGCGTAGCCCATCTGGTCCCCGGCAATGAACCGCACAACCCCAGCATGGGTGTTTCGGCATACCCTGCCCCTACTAATCCGGAGGAAGGATACCCTCCTTTCTTGTAACCCGCGCGCTGCGAGTGACGGAGGGGACCCTAGGCGCGGACGCGCCCGGCCTCCTGGAGCCCTGGCTGGGATCCGGGAGGCGAATGGACCCTCATCGGGACTTCCAGGCCGGCCCGGCCATCTGGTCGCCCCATTGGAAAGCATTGCGCGCGATCAGATGGCCGAGGGGAAAGGAGCGACCGGATGGCCGGCAACTGAAAGGGCTCCCGTCTGCCCGAGCCATAGCGGTAGGGCTCCCGCCTGCCCACCCTCACACCAAGGGCTCGGGGGGGGACTCTGCTTCCCGGGTTGGCCTCGGGCACGGGGAGGTCCACCGGAGCTCTCGGGGCCTGGGCGCCCGGGGGAGGACTGCCCGGGACCCGTGGAGCCCGTCCCTGGGCACTTTGCCATGCCGCGGCCCGGAGGAGGGAAGCCCCCGGAGGCCTTGGAGGATGTTGCCCGGGCGTCGCCCATCTGGTCCCCGGCAATGAACCGCACAGCCCCAGCATGGGTGTTCCGGCATACCCTGCCCCTAATAATCCGGAGGAAGGATACCCCCCTTTCTTGTAACCCGCGCGCTGCAAGTGACGGAGGGGACCCTAGGCGCGGACGCGCCCGGCCTCCCGGAGCCCTGGCTGGGATCCGGGAGGCGAATGGACCCTCATCGGGACTTCCAGGCCGGCCCGGCCATCTGGTCGCCCCATTGGAAAGCATTGCGCGCGACCAGATGGCCGAGGGGAAAGGCGCGACCAGGTGGCCGGCAACTGAAAGGGCTCCCGTCTGCCCGAGCCATAGCGGTAGGGTTCCCGCCTGCCCACGCAGGGCTCCGTGGCTGCAGGGCTCTGGGCCTGCAGGGCTCCGGGGCTGCAGGGCTCCGGGGCTGCAGGGCTCCGGGGCTGCAGGGCTCTGGGCCTGCAGGGCTCTGGGCCTGCAGGGCTCCGGGGCTGCAGGGCTCCGGGGCTGCAGGGCTCTGGGGCTGCAGGGCTCCGGGGCTGCAGGGCTCCGGGGCTGCAGGGCTCCGGGGCTGCAGGGCTCTGGGCCTGCAGGGCTCCGGGGCTGCAGGGCTCCGGGCCTGCAGGGCTCCGGGGCTGCAGGGCCTTGGGCCTGCTAGGGTTCCGGGCCTGCAGGGCTCCAGGGCTCCGTGCTGAAGGGCTCCAGGGTCTGCAGGGCTTTGGGGCTGCAGGCCTCGGGGGACGCCCGGGAGACCCATGGAGCCCGTCCTGGGCACTTTGCCTCGCCGCGGGCTGGAGGAGGAAGCACCCGACGCCCCGGGGAAGTGTCGTCCGGGCTTGGCCCATCTGGTCCCCGCCTGAGAACCGCAATCCCCAGGAGGGGTGTCCCGGCATACCCTGCCCCTACTAATCCGGAGGAAGGCTACCCACCTTTCTTGTAACCCTCGCGCTCCGAGTGACGGAGGGGACCCTAGGCGCGGACGCGCCCGGCCTCCTGGAGCCCTGGCTGGGATCCGCGAGGCGAATGGACCCTCATCGGGACTTCCAGGCCGGCCCGGCCATCTGGTCGCCCCATTGGAAAGCATTGCGCGCGACCAGATGGCCGAGGGAAAGGTGCGACCAGATGGCCGGGACCGGAAGGACTCCCAGCTGCCCACACCGAGCCATAGCGGTAGGGCTCCCGACTGCCCTTGCAGGGCTCCGGGGCTCTGCACCAGGGTCCCTTGTCCCGGGCAG
>NC_140594.1:565112681-565117681 GCF_964204655.1 Triturus cristatus
GGGGCCTGCGCGACCAGATGGCCGAAGGGGCCTGCGCGACCAGATGGCCGAGGGGACGTGCGCGACCAGATGGCCGAGGGGACAGGCGCGACCAGATGGCCCAGGGGAAAGGCAAAAGGGAAGGGGGAGCTTCCCCAGGCCCTCTGGACCCCGCACCCGGGCACCCTGCCGCCGCGGCAGGACCCGGGACGGAGCCCGGGGCGGGGAGGCCGCCCTCACCGGCCCCCCCCCCCAGGGGCCCGGCCGGGGCTCCGGAACCCAGACGAGCGAGGAGAGGCTCCCCGGCCACAACGGAACCCCGTCCCGGGCCTTTGGCAGTGCCGCAGGCCGGGGGACAGGGCCCGGGGACGGAGACCCCGACCCGGGGCCCGGCCGGGCCCCTGGAACCAGCCGGGGCTCCCGGGACCGCAGGCGATGGGGAAGCCTCCCCGGGCCCTCCGGACCGCGCCCCGGGCACCCTGCCACGCGGAAGGACCCAGGACGGAGCCCGGGGCGGGGAGGCCGCCCTCCCCGGGGCCCCCAGGGGCCCGGCCGGAGCACCTGAACCCAGGCGAGCGAGGGGAGGCTCCCCGGCCACGACGGAACCCCGTCCCGGGCCTTTGGCAGTGCCGCAGGCCGGGGGACAGGGCCCGGGGACGGAGACCCCGACCCGGGGCCCGGCCGGGCCCCTGGAACCAGCCGGGGCTCCCGGGACCGCAGGCGATGGGGAAGCCTCCCCGGGCCCTCCGGACCGCGCCCCGGGCACCCTGCCACGCGGAAGGACCCAGGACGGAGCCCGGGGCGGGGAGGCCGCCCTCCCCGGGGCCCCCAGGGGCCCGGCCGGAGCACCTGAACCCAGGCGAGCGAGGGGAGGCTCCCCGGCCACGACGGAACCCCGTCCCGGGCCTTTGGCAGTGCCGCAGGCCGGGGGACAGGGCCCGGGGACGGAGACCCCGACCCAGGGCCCGACCGGGCCCCTGGACCCAGCCGGGGCTCCCGGGACCGCAGGTGCAAGGGAAGCCTCCCCGGGCCCTCCGGACCCCGCCCCGGGCACCCTGCCACGCGGAAGGACCCAGGACGGAGCCCGGGGCGGGGAGGCCGCCCTCCCCGGGGCCCCCAGGGGCCCGGCCGGAGCACCTGAACCCAGGCGAGCGAGGGGAGGCTCCCCGGCCACGACGGAACCCCGTCCCGGGCCTTTGGCAGTGCCGCAGGCCAGAGGACAGGGCCCGGGGACGGAGACCCCGACCCAGGGCCCGACCGGGCCCCTGGACCCAGCCGGGGCTCCCGGGACCGCAGGCGCAGGGGAAGCCTCCCCGGGCCCTCCGGACACCGCCCCGGGCACCTTGCCACACGGCAGGACCCAGGACGGAGCCCGGGGCGGGGAGGCCGCCCTCCCCGGGGCCCCCAGGGGCCCGGCCGGAGCTCCTGAACCCAGGCGAACGAGGGGAGGCTCCCCGGCCACAACGGAACCCCGTCCCGGGCCTTTGGCAGTGCCGCAGGCCGGGGGACAGGGCCCGGGGACGGAGACCCCGACCCGGGGCCCGGCCGGGCCCCTGGAACCAGCCGGGGCTCCCGGGACCGCAGGCGATGGGGAAGCCTCCCCGGGCCCTCCGGACCGCGCCCCGGGCACCCTGCCACGCGGAAGGACCCAGGACGGAGCCCGGGGCGGGGAGGCCGCCCTCCCCGGGGCCCCCAGGGGCCCGGCCGGAGCACCTGAACCCAGGCGAGCGAGGGCAGGCTCCCCGGCCACGACGGAACCCCGTCCCGGGCCTTTGGCAGTGCCGCAGGCCGGGGGACAGGGCCCGGGGACGGAGACCCCGACCCGGGGCCCGGCCGGGCCCCTGGAACCAGCCGGGGCTCCCGGGACCGCAGGCGATGGGGAAGCCTCCCCGGGCCCTCCGGACCGCGCCCCGGGCACCCTGCCGCGCGGCAGGACCCGGGACGGAGCCCGGGGCGGGGAGGCCGCCCTCCCCGGGGCCCCCAGGGGCCCGGCCGGGGCTCCGGAACCCAGACGAGCGAGGGGAGGCTCCCCGGCCACAACGGAACCCCGTCCCGGGCCTTTGGCAGTGCCGCAGGCTGGGGGACGGGGCCCGGGGCCGGAGACCCCGACCCGGGGCCCGGCCGGGCCCCTGGACCCAGCCGGGGCTCCGGGGACCGCAGGCGCAGGGGAAGCCTCCCCGGGCCCTCTGGACCCCTCCCCGGGCACCCTGCCACGCGGCAGGACCCGGGACGGAGCCCGGGGTGGGGAGGCCGCCCTCCCCGGGGCCCCCAGGGGCCCGGCCGGAGCTCCGGGACCCAGACGAGCGAGGGGAGGCTCCCCGGCCCCAACGGAACCCCGTCCCGGGCCTTTGGCAGTGCCGCAGGCCGGGGGACTGGGCCCGGGGCCAAAGGCCTCAACCCGGGGCCCGGCCGGGCCCCTGGAACCAGCCGGGGCTCCGGGGACCGCAGGCGCAGGGGAAGCCTCCCGGGGCCCTCCGGACCCCTCCCCGGGCACCCTGCCACGCGGCAGGACCCGGGACGGAGACCGGGGTGGGGAGCCTGCCCTCCCCGGGGCCCCCAGGGGCCCGGCCGGAGCTCCTGAACCCAATGCAGCCACGGGAGGCACCCCGGCCGCAACGGAACCCCGTCCCGGGCCTTTGGCAGTGCCGCAGGCCGGGGGACGGCGCCCGGGGCCGGAGACCCCGACCCGGGGCCCGGCCGGGCCCCTGGACCCAGCCGGGGCTCCGAGGACCGCAGGTGCAGGGGAAGCCTCCCCGGGCCCTCCGGACCCTTCCCCGGGCACCCTGCCACGCGGCAGGACCCGGGACGGAGACCGGGGCGGGGAGGCCGCCCTCCCCGGGGCCCGGCCGGAGCTCCTGAACCCAATCCAGCCACGGGAGGCACCCCGGCCACAACGGAACCCCGTCCCGGGCCTTTGGCGGTGCCGCAGGCCGGGGGACGGCACCCGGGGCCGGAGACCCCGACCCGGGGCCCGGCCGGGCCCCTGGACCCATCCGGGGCTCCCGGGCGCGCAGGGGAAGGCCCTCCGGCCACCCTGCCACACGGCAGGACCCAGTTGCCGGCTGAGGACCGAGAGGGGTCCCAGAGTACCCTGTCCCTAGTAATCCGGAGGAAGGCTACCCCCCGTTCTTGAAACCCGCACGCTCCGAGTGACGGAGGGGACCCTAGGGGCGAACGCACCCGGCCTCCTGGAGCCCCGGCTGGGATCCGAGAGGCAAATGGACCCTCATCGGGACTTCCAGGCCTGGCCCTGCCATCTGGTCGCCCCATTGGAAAGCATTGCGCGCGACCAGATGGCCGAGGGGAAAGGAGCCACCAGGTGGCCGGCAACTGAAAGGACTCCCGCCTGCCCACCCACCAGGGGCTCGGGGTGGGGACTCTGCTTCCCGGCTGGGCCTCAGGCACGGGGAGGACCACCGGAGCTCTCGGGGCCTGGGCGTACCCGGGGGAGGACTGCCCGGGACCCGTGGAGCCCGTCCCTGGGCACTTTGCCATGCCGCGGCCCGGAGGAGGGAAGCCCCGGGGACCTGGGAGGATGTTGCCCGGGCGTAGCCCATCTGGTCCCCGGCAATGAACCGCACAACCCCAGCATGGGTGTTTCGGCATACCCTGCCCCTACTAATCCGGAGGAAGGATACCCTCCTTTCTTGTAACCCGCGCGCTGCGAGTGACGGAGGGGACCCTAGGCGCGGACGCGCCCGGCCTCCTGGAGCCCTGGCTGGGATCCGGGAGGCGAATGGACCCTCATCGGGACTTCCAGGCCGGCCCGGCCATCTGGTCGCCCCATTGGAAAGCATTGCGCGCGACCAGATGGCCGAGGGGAAAGGAGCGACCGGATGGCCGGCAACTGAAAGGGCTCCCGTCTGCCCGAGCCATAGCGGTAGGGCTCCCGCCTGCCCACCCTCACACCAAGGGCTCGGGGGGGGACTCTGCTTCCCGGGTTGGCCTCGGGCACGGGGAGGTCCACCGGAGCTCTCGGGGCCTGGGCGCCCGGGGGAGGACTGCCCGGGACCCGTGGAGCCCGTCCCTGGGCACTTTGCCATGCCGCGGCCCGGAGGAGGGAAGCCCCCGGAGGCCTTGGAGGATGTTGCCCGGGCGTCGCCCATCTGGTCCCCGGCAATGAACCGCACAGCCCCAGCATGGGTGTTCCGGCATACCCTGCCCCTAATAATCCGGAGGAAGGATACCCCCCTTTCTTGTAACCCGCGCGCTGCAAGTGACGGAGGGGACCCTAGGCGCGGACGCGCCCGGCCTCCCGGAGCCCTGGCTGGGATCCGGGAGGCGAATGGACCCTCATCGGGACTTCCAGGCCGGCCCGGCCATCTGGTCGCCCCATTGGAAAGCATTGCGCGCGACCAGATGGCCGAGGGGAAAGGCGCGACCAGGTGGCCGGCAACTGAAAGGGCTCCCGTCTGCCCGAGCCATAGCGGTAGGGTTCCCGCCTGCCCACGCAGGGCTCCGTGGCTGCAGGGCTCTGGGCCTGCAGGGCTCCGGGGCTGCAGGGCTCCGGGGCTGCAGGGCTCCGGGGCTGCAGGGCTCTGGGCCTGCAGGGCTCTGGGCCTGCAGGGCTCCGGGGCTGCAGGGCTCCGGGGCTGCAGGGCTCTGGGGCTGCAGGGCTCCGGGGCTGCAGGGCTCCGGGGCTGCAGGGCTCCGGGGCTGCAGGGCTCCGGGCCTGCAGGGCTCCGGGGCTGCAGGGCTCCGGGCCTGCAGGGCTCCGGGGCTGCAGGGCCTTGGGCCTGCTAGGGTTCCGGGCCTGCAGGGCTCCAGGGCTCCGTGCTGAAGGGCTCCAGGGTCTGCAGGGCTTTGGGGCTGCAGGCCTCGGGGGACGCCCGGGAGACCCATGGAGCCCGTCCTGGGCACTTTGCCTCGCCGCGGGCTGGAGGAGGAAGCACCCGACGCCCCGGGGAAGTGTCGTCCGGGCTTGGCCCATCTGGTCCCCGCCTGAGAACCGCAATCCCCAGGAGGGGTGTCCCGGCATACCCTGCCCCTACTAATCCGGAGGAAGGCTACCCACCTTTCTT